>NW_026555325.1:8360000-8405000 GCF_021234165.1 Pteronotus mesoamericanus
AGAGGAGGAAAGAGGGGCTCTGGGTAGTGACGTAGGAGCTGTCTTCACGGAGCACTGAGTAATCGAGGCTACAGCCCAGGGCACGCCTGCATAAGGGGTGGCAAACCACACTGAGAAACCCTGACCAGTGAGGTGCACTTAACTTGATAATGGCAGGAGAGTAGAAGGTGGTATATATGGAGCTCATCTTTAGGAAGTTTAGGTCAGCAAAGGCTTACAAGACAGAACAGTGGGCAACCGTAGCCGGTGCATGAAGATGGCTGGAGAACTACAACTGGCCTAGGTGAATGGTTCTGAGCTGAGGACTGCGGCAGGGATCAGCAGGACGAAGAGCTATCGGAATGGCGAGGAACAAAGCAGGTTTTGAAAAAGCATGACTATTATACTTACTTACAAGATCGTTGTGTCACAATCCACATTTCAGAAAAAGTGTCACTGTGAAATCCTCTTTGGGGGCGGGGACGTGCATGCCACTTTAAAAGAACCCCAATCGCCAAGGTCCTCTCTAGTTCCAACCTCTTTTGGAGGACTCTGCGTCATGAATAAGCTACAGCTAAAAGGGGTGACATGGCTGATGAGTGGCAGAGCTGGAACCAGACCCCAAGCCTTCTACATTCCGGGACGGTGCTCTTCCCATCGCACCCGGTATCTGTGACGGTTTCCATGTCACAAATGTAACAATTAGGCGAGGCGAGATCAGGCTGGAAAAGCTCACTTGCTGGATTCAGATGTTCACCCCCTGTTGTTCTGCTTTCTGTCAGACTGCTGTTCTGATAGGCATCACAGGAAACATGAATTTGTAAAACAGGCAGGCCTTCCTCCATAGCCCCTTATTGGGGCAAATATTATTTTGACTATACCACACTCCAAATCATGACCATACACAACTGCTGGAATTAAAAAGATAAAATACCAAAGCAATGTAGAGCAGCCACATGCTAAGGCCTCCTATCTATCAACCCGTAGTCATATATACATTTACAAGTTTTTAAAATTACGGTCTGTTTCTAATTTCCTATTGGTTTATCAATGTCTTGACCTTTTCTCATCCATTATTTAATTAATTTATCTGTTTCTTTGTGTCATTCCCAAGTGTGCATTTCCCATAAACTTTGAGGACAGTTTATGAAAATGAAAGAACATTTTTCCTCAGTAATGTTTTCATCGTTATAACTTCTGAGAACAATTTCTTGAGAGATGTTTTGGGAGTTGTATTCCAGAACATATTATCTTCATGGTCTTCCCCTGGTAGGAAGGATAAATGATCTTGCCTTGAGAGTTGCTCTGAATTTTCCAGTTTCAGTATAAAAGATAAATATTCCACTTACAGAAGCTGCAGGAGTAGACTTCAAGCAGTCCTGCCAGGGGATGACATGTCTGGGAGCGATCGCGGAAAAGAGGCCCGTTCTCACAGGACACTCTGAGCAGCTGGAGTCAGTTGTTACCAGTTACTTGTGTCTGGTGAGTCTCCTGAGCATTTGGGAGGGAAGGCAAGGGCAGGGTTCATAAACCTTTTCTGAGAAAGGAAAAGAGAGCTTCTCAGTATGGAAGGGGAACACCACCCTGGGTCAGGGGAGCGGTCCCGCTAACCAGGAGTATTGCTGACTCCTGCTCTGTGTAGTGTTTCTCTTTCGGAAGTTGTTCTCTTTACCACAGTGTCTTCCGTTCAGTTCCATCACAGTCCCTAATGGCGGCCAAGTGACAACTGATCGCAGGGCAGTGAGATCCGTGCTTTTCAACCGATGGAATGATTCTGGGTGCTGGGAGCAATCCGGGAGGGAAGGGAAAGGCAGGGTGCAGGACAAGCAGCACAGCTGGAGTTGGGATTTCGCCAGAGGAGAAAGGGTGTGCATGTGGCTATGTAGAGAGGGGCAGAAGAATTTAAGCAACAAATCATATAAAACACGGAAGTAGGTAAATGGACAGACGTATTCAGAAAATGGCAGAGATGGATTGGGTTGGGGTCGTAGTTCGAAGAACCTCATTTGCTGCAAAGGACATTTAAGTTCATCCTACAGAAAATCTCTGAGATACAGTCTTCTTAGTATCGTTACACTACTGGGATTCTCTTCTTGGGTGGTCTGGGTTTAGAAAGAAGACTGGTAACAGTAAGAAGATGAATGGAATGTCACAGTGCCCAGAGGCCTGGAGACCAATCTGAACCCATTGTAGGATTCATGGTCCCAGAAAATGAGGATAACGACTGGGAAGGAGGCAACAGAAACCAGAATGAGCCACGGGAATGACTTCCATGGGGTCCATTCTCTGATATAAAAGTGCTGAGTCAAACACAAGGTATAGTGACCCAGAAAAATAATCTACATTGCTGTCACTATACGTGCCCATGTTTCCCCATAAGTTGGCCAGCAGTTGGATATGCCCTTACTTTCATTGCTTTGGACAATGCAACTGCTCTTCCATAAATTCTTTGTATTACACTTATGTCATTACTAGAAAAAATTAAAGATTTCCCCCTAAAATTTAGTACTTATTTCTTCAGTTATAATCCTCTCTATTATGTATATTAGCTGTGTGATTTGGGGCAAGATATTTAACTTACGCCTTAGTGTCTTCATCTGTACACAGGGGACAGTAACTGTACCTACTGAGAGGGCTGCTGTGATATACAATGAGATACCAGAGTAAAAGGCCTACCTTGGTGCTTGGCACAGAACAAGAGTTCAGTAAGTTATTGTACTTACAGTATGTTGAAGCTTTTGCAAGCCTTTACCTATAATACACATTTAAAATCTATTTTTAATTTTCTTATATGAGTTTTTGTTTTGTTGTCTTTATTGCATAGAACTTATTTTACTCAATTTCTTGTTTTCACTAAAATTATCACATTTTAGAGCTGAAATAAGTATATTAAATTTATCCTTTGTTGGATTTTAAATTTATATACAAGTTGGGCTTATTAGTGAATTCTCCATTTTTGTCCATTTTCTACTTTCATGGTTTTTATTCTGTAAAGTACTCTTTTCAAAAAAAGTTATCACTTCACATATGTTCTGAATCTTGTAGGACATGTTTTTCTTCATTAGTCCTTTGCAGGTGATTTCTTTGCTATTCTGCCCATTTATGTATTTATTTAGTATGGATTTTAGAAATACTGTGTACAGATATATAAATATTCTGGAATCTTAACTGGAATCTTGTTAAATTCATCAATTATCTTAAGAGATACTGTCATTTTAATTATAGTATTTATTCTTTCCTGTCAGGAGCATATATGCCTACATTTATTTGAATCATCCTTCTTCTCCCATTATATTTTTGTTTTCTGCAGCAAAGGACTAGGAGACAGAAGACTTCAGTTTTAAATCAGATGCTTGGGAAACTAACTTCTCCCATCATATTCTTGGGAAAGTAGCTATATGCCTATTTCTAAGAATAATGCAAAGGTGGGTCTGTCTACTGAGAATCTATCTCAGATCCATGCTACTTAAATGGGGCCAATATAAATCATTTCCTTAGCTATAAATTGTGGATGTTAATACTTATCTAGTCACCAGATTGCTGTAAGAGTTATAACATAATGTGTTCAAAATTATCTGAAAGTGTTACAATATAAACAAGGGTATAGTATAATGAAATGTAATTATAAAAACATTTTTTGCCTCCCAGACAGAGAGATTCTAGAGGGAAGAAACCATGGACGAGTTCTCCTCTTGGTATCCACAATATGGTGCTAGACCACAATTAGGAACTTGGTAAATACTTACATACTTCTGTTACGGAAATGAGTAGATAGCAATAAATTTAAAAAAAAGAAAAAGAAAATGAATTGGTTTGGGGAATGGTATGGTTTACAGTAAATGAGTTTATTCAATCAGAGGGGCACATTTATTTCATCTCACATATGTAATCATCTTATAATTCAACATTGATCAATATATTAATAGCTTTCCTTTTGCTGGGTTCCCCTTGTAGCAAAAATTTATATCTTCATAAGTTACTTAGGTTCCTAGAACCATCCTATTATTTCCCACAAATGTAGCTGCTCTGCTAAAAATGAGATTGTAGTGGGGAGCTGAGTGGAAAGGGAGATGGGAGGGAAGGAAAATGTTATATAATTATCCAACATTTGACTCCAGAGCTAAGGATCAGGAACATACCAAGTTCACAGTAATAACCATTGTCATGCCAGATACTAACCAGAAGCCTTCCACATACTGTTCTTAACCTCAAATTAAAGGTGAACCAGCGGGACTTCTGTCTGCCAAAACTGTAGTTCAGGCTTTTACTTTCCTTGCAACCTTTCTGCCACCCTCCCCCCTCCTTATGCCTAAAGCTAAATACTCCTTCTCCTACCATGTCTGCAGTCGAGAAAGAACAACCCTGATATAAGCTTTTGGCTCTTCACAGAAAAAAAATATTTTGTTTAGAATTATCTTTTGCGGGAAATTATTAAGTATACAAACACATTCCATTGATTTGATATCTTAAGCATTTGCTTTTTTTTTTTTTTTTTTTTTTAACCCATCTCAAGGGCTAACAATGTGACCTTGTCATGAGAACTGGCCAAAACTCAAATATTTGCATTGAGGAGCTTCTCCACTTTTGGCTCATTTGTAACATGGAGTCTGATGGATGCTTTATATAGCAGAATGACCTTTCGATTTTCTGGATTTAAAGTAATTTAAGTAATGGCAAGAATGAACTTTAGCATCGTTAATGTCTTCTTTGGATCCAAGATGCATTAAAGACTCAGTCCATATACCAACTCTGAGGGAAGTACGTGAGTCTCACAATAAAACCTGCATAGGAGTTTAGAAAGGGCTCCCCCCGCAATTATCTAATCGTGCAGAAATCCTCATTGACTCACTGAGGTGGATAGGGAGGTAGGTTTATTGTCCCTCTTTCCCACCTCCTCCTTTGCATTGCACAGATGGACTGACTGAGGTTAACCATGAAAGCTACAGGATGCAGTTCCAAACCTGATCTTCTGACTTCAGTTCCTACAAATCAAAATTCCTCAATCTTGGCACTATTGACATTTTAGGCTGGACGATTTTTTTGTTGTGGGGAGCTGTCCTGCACACCGTGAGGTGTCCAGAAGCATGCCTGGCCTTGCCCGCTAGCTGCCAGAGGCATCCTCCCCACCAACAGTTGTAACAACAAAAACGTCTCTGGATAGCGCCAAATGTCCCCTGGGGGTGGAGGGCAAAGCCACTCCTGATTGACACCAGCACTGTCCAAAATGCCATGTCACCAGTAAGTGATAATTAACTCCATTCCCACAGAGACCGACTTGACTTTGTATCTGCTCTGCCTTATGGGATTCAGTTGCTAGATGTGTCTCAGACACCAGCTGGGCAGTCTCTAGCAAGAAGACTGTGGGCCATACTTTAATATTTGTTAAGAGTTCTTTACTCAGCCAGGAAAGACTCCCCCAGACTAAGGCAGACATCTCGGATAAGCTTGTTTTTTCTCTCTAATGAGCCACAGATCATGATGCATATTGAAGAGCTATTGTGGTCAATAGTGCAGCTGACCAAATATTTCTGTTCTGCCAATGTTGGGCTCAAAGCAGGATTGAATTTCCTGGCCCCCATTATGGTCGGGCAGTGCCTTGCAGCACGCTCTGGCCAACGAGTTGAGTGGAGCCCTTTTAGGCCAGAGCACTGAACTGATACTGGGGGGACATCTGAGCTTTCTCTTCCATTTGCCAGGGGGACTGGCGATGTCTGAGGTGGTGCTAGCCTCGCTCCCTTGGAAGCCTTAAGTTCCTGAGTGGCCACAGCAGCACAACACTACTGCTTACCTGCAATAAACATAGGGCATGAAGAAGAAATACATCTTGTGTGTTTTAAGCCACTGAGATATTAAGGTTGCCTGTTTGCTTAGCATAACTCAGCTTATTCTGACTGATGTAAGGCCTGAAAGATGAGAAAAAGACTGAAAAACTAAATTTATGTTAAATCAAGGCCACCTATATTAAAACAGGAAATGTAATATAAAGCCACTTAGAACTTCCTTGAGTCTTAGGGTTCTCTATTTTCAGTTGCTAACTGTTTAGTATTTGGAAATTCTTTCAATGCATGTTTCTATATACTTGATATGTTATATAAATTACATTATTCTATTACTCCAATCTCATTCTTTCATTCTTTTGAATAATACTTATTGAGTAGTAAATATATGCCAAGTATTATTTGGAATAACTTTGCACTTGATACTGTTTTTGATACCTTTCTTGCAATCATTCCACATGGAAAATAAAAGAGGGAGTTCACTTTAATACCTAAAAAGCAAGATGTTTAGGAAATGAATTTGAAGTTTTGTGTGTGTGTGTATGTGTTTAAACTTTCCATTGGAAATGATTTCACACAAGTGGCCAGGAATTTCCCACCATATCACCTCCTTCTTTCTTACTTGTAGAACATGGGTGATTTTGTAGACTTACACATGGAGTATAGGCTGTGCGATGGTATTGGAGGCAGACTTACAAGGTGTGCATTGTGGCTTCGTAACTGGATGAACGAATGATTTCAGGCAAGTGACTTAGCCTCCCTATGCCTTATTTTCCTCAGCTGTAAATGCTGATCACAATAGCGCCTAATTCTCAGGGCTATTATGAAAGTAAATAACGCAAAGCATAAAGGGCTTAGAACAGTATCTGGCACATGTTAAGTGTTCAATAAATGTCAGTTCTAACATTGTAAAGGAATGTTCTAGTAAGTGATGAATAAAGCACTGGAGCAGACTGTAAGTTGCAAACATCACAGAACACGTCAGCTTTATTCACCATTTCATCCTAAACGTCCTGCTCAGTGCTTGACACAAAGTAGACATTAAACAAAACAACATTTATTGAACACCTACAGGAATGAGGGGGAACGAGGAAGCCGACTGTCAGGTTCTTTGACTGATCTACCGCCATCTACTGCCCCATCACACGCTGTGCCCAGCTGCGAGAACCCGGAATGGCTACTGTCCTAGATCTATCTCCTCTTTTGTAAAGTGAAAGAATGTTACCAAAGAGCTATGGACTATATAGCTAAAAACTAGAAACAATATTTTTAATGTACCTCACTCTTCAGAAAAAGAATTATAAAGAACTCACAACATAATTTAAAAATACTTAAAATATACTTGAAAATAATCAACAGTATGGAGACTCTACAAAGGTGATCTATTTTTAGTTTTAGCATTTTCAAAAAAAAATTAATGGAGATTGTCTGCTTCATCAGAAAGGGCAGTACAACTCCTTGGCACTCAGGTATGCGCTAGCTTTCCCTAAGAGTTCTGTAGAGAAGGAAGATTGAAGTTGGATTAGAGAGTCCTAATGTACAAACTTGCAAGTAGAAGAATAAATTCTGGAGATCTAATAGTGATTACAGTCAACAATACTGTATTATAGATTTCAAAATTTCTAAGAGAACAGACCTTTAATGTTCTTGCCACAAAAAAAAAGAGATGACGTGACAGAGGTCTGAGCCAAAGCTGTGGTGTAGACAATCCTACTGTGAAACAGGAAGGTATCAAATTAACCCGTTACACACCTTAAACTTATACAACTTTATATGTAAGTCTTATCTCTATAAAAAGGAAAAAAGAGTAAATAATGGTCTTGCAGTCATATATTTCTTGATTTTTCAATACATGTATGCTCATATGTGAAGGAGAAAAGTCTGACTCACCTAAACAATGCAACTAACGTGACTTAAGCTTTCAGAGACTCAATTCCTCTGCCTAACAGATGGGAAAATAAGACCGACTCCATTGGGATTGTCCAGAGCATCACATAATATAACCTAACAAAGGACCAAGTAAGAAACAGACTTTCAATAAATAGGAGCAAATAATAGCATAATCATCATCATAGCGAATGTTTATAAGGAAACCACTTCCTTACAATGTTAGCAGCATTGAGAGTAATTCTTCTAGCCGATATTAAGCACTATGTAAATTGGTTTGATGGCCTGGGTTTTAGGTGAGCTCCTATAGCTATTACCTAGAAGAGATAATAGGCAAAGAAACGTATGTGTGCTGGGCAACCCGGTTTGTGAAGTGCTGGGTAGCAATTTAGGGAAACAAATTAATGTTTAAACTTAGAGAACTGTGTGTCAGGAAAGAAGAACATGGAAGGGGAGCATAAAATCGTGGTCAAAGTACTGCTTAGCATGTGACCTTATTTAATTTCTCTATGCCTCAATTTCTCCACCTGAGAAAAAATGGAAAGCAATGCTTAGAACAATGCCTGGAATACAGTAAGCGCTTGTTCAATGAACCAGCGTGGTGATAAGAAGGGCTGCAGTTACACAGAATGGCCTGTGAGGAAACCTCTGGAGGAAAGCCTGGCAAGGTGGCTTCTAAGAGTGCAACCTGGGAAGCTACCAGGCTCATCCATCCACACAACAGCTTGGGCTCCCTCCTACGGTGCAAGGGGAAGAGCCGTAGCCATAAATGGACTCAATTCACATTTGAAATGGCAGAGATGGACCAGAGGCTAGGGCAGAAAGAGCCCCAGTGAGACTAGGAGGCATAAGCACGTGCGTAGATAACATGATACCCCTTCCTACGGGCTTCCGCAGCACGCCACAATTATTTCACAGCATCCTAGGTACCTGTTAATTATGTATGTGTCTCCCAAAGACAGAGGACCCTGAGTGTGGAGACTGAGTCCTGTTCACCATGGAATGCCCCACAGTGTTCAGTAAATACGTGTTAAAGTGAGGCCAACATGAGTAATAAAATAAGATCAGGCCTGTAATTCCTAAGCACGCAGTACTTGGGCCCCTAACTGCTCCCCACCACACTTTCAACCCTTCATACTGCCCTAACAAGCTCGATGTGAATGTGTGGGAGGGGAGACTGTGATCCCAAGAACACGGCCCTTTGAGTAAAATCCTAGTCTTGTTTGCAATGATGCCCTAAAACCACTCGATAGTAAAGCTGGCTAAGAAGCCTTCTGCGGAGGGCCAGCCTCCAGCCACTTTTTGGTCCAGGCACGAACACCTCAAAAGTGGCACAAACACAACCAAACTCAGCAATCTTGCAGATGAGCTGATGTTTTTCTTCCTTCTATCTTTACAGCCATCCATCAACCCAATTCTTTTTTGTGTGTTTGCCTTGGGCATCTCTCTCTCATACAGCACCCTCGCTAACCTCTCAGCCACCACCTGACAGAGTCACACTTGGATGACCACTGTGGAGTCTTACTGTGGTTCTGCCTACATATCATTGCGCAATAAATTTCCTAAAATACAGTTTCATTACATTTCTCCCCTGTTCCAGATCTAGGCTCCTTACTCTTCACCTTTACCTAATCTATTTTGGTTATCAAGATCCTCCATATTTTGGCCCTATCCGACCTGTATAAGGTACATATTACTTATTTATTCAGGTCTGCATGCTGAATCTCTTAGTCTAGTTAGATTAGGGAACTCACAGCATTAATCACTGAAATTTTTTTCTGATTTAAATACGGTATCTAAAATGTTTGCTTCCATGTACTTTGCCTGTGTTGTTTCTGCTTTTGGAATATCCTAATCCTTTGGCTATTCAATTAATATTCCACATTAAACAACATATGCCAGTACTAATATATAATTATGTTGCATTTCATTCTGTTTCTTATGCTAAGCACAAGCGTTCCCTCTTCAACAAGACTATAAATTGCTTGAGGGCAGGGGGTTTACATTATGTTTACCCATTTATCCAGCAAATAGTCACTGAGCTCCAGAACCACACTGCACTTGGCTTTGGGGTATAGCGAAGAACAAGACGGACATAACCCTTTGAAGCACCTACATTCCAGTGTGTGTATGCATGTCTGTGTATGTGTGTGGGGTATGAGCTAAAGATTATACATAATTATAAGATTAGAAAGTGAGGTAAGCACCATGAAGTAAGAGTATAGGGTGCCGTGAGACCATGATAAAGTTTCATACCTTGAAAGAGTATGTCCTTGAGCTAAGATCAAAAGGGCAAAAATAGAAACAAACAGTCAAATGTCCAAAGATCTAGGGAAGCCTGGGGCCTTAAAGGAACTGAAGAAAGGTTGGTGTCCATAAGTCCAGAGGGCAGAAGATGAGCCATATCAGATGAGGCTTCAGAGGTACTGACTAGGTGTGGTTCTTAGCAATGAACCAGAATCAAGGACAAGCTAAGTGAGGGTCAACTTTAAGTGGTCTTTAAGAGTCATCGTGGATGATAGTAAAAGTCATTTCTAAACTTTTCTCATCTGTGTATTTGAAGTTAAGAAAAAATGCTGAACATCGAAAGCTTAAAAAATATGAACACAAGTGCTTAGGATTTTTGTTAGTTTTCTAAAATTCAATAAAATAGGATGGACCAATGATGAGAATAATATGGCCTGTGGTCTACTCTGTGTTACAAGTTTGATGCCAAATGCTTTTACACAGGCCCCCTAACAGATGGTAATATATTTCAGTCATTACCACTGTGAGTAGGATTCAAGCCAATGACCCCAGAGGTGAGAGGTTGTATGTCCAATTACAAATTTCTACTTCCCTTAAGTGTTAAGATGCCTAAAGCAATATATTGTATTTACATCTAGATGCATTGTATAAACTATATTTGATAAAAGAGATGACTTCACGTTCTGAACTTAAATCAAAGAATGCTTACTTAAGTATTTTTTTAATTGAATCCCACTTTAATGCCATTGTATAATCTTTTGGTTAACAGTGCTCATCTTGATTATGCTAACAAAAGAAAACATGGAAAATAATACTTATGTTGTAGAGCTTATGTCATCTATAAAAATACACATGAGAAAATTCAAAATACATACCTGGGACATCTGTGAAGGTTTCTCCAAGGACAGATACGTGGAAATTCAGTCCTAAGTCCTTAAGACGCATTAATACCTTAAAAAAACTCTCTGGATCTTTATCATGCTCCCTGGAAATAAACACATGAAATATAACTTGAGATACCTTAGGGTATGTGTGAGGAAAAGTGTTCTCACTGCTCACAGTATCAATGCCTTTCATGGGCTATTGTTGGGGAGCCTCTGGCATCCAAGTAGAGATTTCTCCCTGTCACCTTATATTGTAGCATCAGCACTGAGTTTTTTTCATAAATATAATTTCTCTGTCATGTATCAAAAACCCAGTCCTATTGAAGTGTTAAGGTTCTGCAGCCTTTCATTGAAGGAAAAATCTATCATGTGTTTCACATTTTTTGGTTAAACTATAGAAAGTCTAGTGTAGTTTCCCTTCCCATAAAATGGTTAATTTCCCACTTACCACAGGTTTTTAACAGAAAAGACCAGTCTTCAAAGGATGATTCTCTACCGATCATGAGAAAGTACCAAAGATGCTTTTCATTTCTATGAGGGTGAATACCTTCCTTTTGCATTTACTGAGCCCCTTTGTGCCCACAAGGAAGGCACAATTTAGGAAGTGAGATTACTGACTCTCTCACTAATCTCTCATTTGAAATAATTGAATGGAGAATTATAAATACATCAAAAGGGGGTAGGCCTGAGTCTAAGTCCACTGAGTATCAACTTAGGAGTGGAGGTTAGTCAACATATAAAAGAAGAGTGGTAAAGATAATTCTTTCATTTTGTGGAGACTTTGAAAAACATGGATTATTTTTGTTTAGCTTGTCAGTCTTCTTTGTAATAACAGAATGAGAGGCTAAAGGACACTAACCAATTCAAGAAGTCACACTAAAATGGAATGAGTTATTTTTTACATTCTAAGGTGTGAATATTCTAGTATTCCTTGTATTTAATTACACTGTTTTAAATTATCTTATTTCAGACAGATGTGGACCAGATGTCTTCAAAATATTTGTTTTTAATTTGGAATTCAGAATTTTAACTTATTTTCTATATTACAGAGAAAAAGTTATATATCAGCAATTGAATTTTCATTTACCAACTAATTATGCAAAATAAATCTGTAAATTGATCAAACTGAGATATAAAATATGAAAATTACATCATTCAGGAAATCTCATGAAAAATGACATCTGCAACCCTAAACGTGTTAATTCACAATTCAGTCAATATTTTCAGTATCAAGAATTAAAACAAATGCATCTTCTGATTAACATTTTAAAATGGCATTCCTAATCTCATGGAATTGTAAATTCTTATAGAATTAGAATTCAGTAACTATTTTAAGCTCTATAACTCTCAGCTTGATTTACTTCAAATAATAAAGAATGCAATGCAAAGTGTTCTTCCTTTTTTAAGATGATGTAGATTACATACATGCACCATGGGGAAGTTTGGGGATAGTTCTTGTATACACCACTGCCGTGGGCAAGAACAAAGACTCAAAACAGTTTGAAAGTAAAGAGTACGCCATGTGCTATCTCCAACCATATCAATCAAATAACTGCCACTTAATTTGTAGTAGGCTCTTTCGCTCTGATTCTCTGGGAAATCCTTAGATGAAAAGAATGGAAATAATATCTTAAAAAGGGAGTAACACTACAGGGATGGGAATTTAGCCACTCAGTTCTCTAAGTTTTTCATTTTGAATTCCAGAAATTTTGGCTATGGATCCTCAAGAGAGTATCTATTCTAAATATTTCCAGCTAGTGTTTTGTTTGTTTGTTTTGTATTAAAGTAAAAGTAGATGTGGTTTGGGGTTAGGAGGAGGTTTAATAGGCTAGAAGCTGTTCTTGAAAGATCCCAATGTGTTTTCAAAGCAGCAGGCTTTATGAACCTATATTTTCAGTGTTTCTATATGAAATAAATGTATTACAATTCTACTGTATTTTTAAGATATTTTTTATTGGTGGACAAAAGCTTTCATGTTCAATAGTTAACTTTGCATAAGAACACAAAAGAAACTTGTATGAATCTCGTCTCTTTTTGTTTAAGCTATAACATACAGATGAATGTGAGATTTTTCTTCCCCAAAGTTATCTCTGAGAAAAAGAGGCATTTTGTACTAAAATCCTTATAACGTTTTCCCATAACACCAGGCACCCTCTCAATTACTTTATTTTGAACAAAGTACTCATTAGGGAAGTTGCATTAATCTGAAACAGCTTCCACTGGTGAGAATTTAGACAGTTTTAGCTGTGAATCACTGGTTTAAAAAAAAAAAGGAAACAAAGGAATTTAATATACAATGGGGGGACTCCCAAAAAAACAGAATTTCCTTCTGGAGAGTGGGCCCCCCTGTAGTACAGGATTCTCCCACTAGGTGAGTTTTCTAGAAACACATCTGTATCGGTGTACCAGCTTTTTGTGAGAGGCTGTGTTTAGCTGCAGTGAATTTGTTTTTAAAGACTATTTCAAGCGTTTGCCCATTTCATGATGGGTGATTTACAAGCAAACCTGCCCACAGTGTGCTGAGTTTTTTCAGCAGTTTTTGACCAAAAACAGCATCACTCCCATACCCCAGTTTCCCCATTCATCTGATCTCCCTCAAAACAATGTTTTTCTGTTTCCCCAGATGAAAAGAAGTCCTCAAAGGGAAACATTTTGCTGATGTGGAAGAGGTGAAACAGAAAAATGGCAGAAGCACTAAAAGGCATCAAAATCGACAAGTTCAAAAACTGCTCTGAGCAGTGGAAAAACACCTCGATGGGTGTATTGCATCAAATGGAGAGTACTTTGAAGGTGAC
Organism: Pteronotus mesoamericanus; assembly: GCF_021234165.1. Classification (NCBI taxonomy): domain Eukaryota; kingdom Metazoa; phylum Chordata; class Mammalia; order Chiroptera; family Mormoopidae; genus Pteronotus; species Pteronotus mesoamericanus. Next base: position 8,373,570 of record NW_026555325.1, read on the forward strand.
TGAAGTTTAAACATATAAAAATAAACACAATTTTTTATAAATAAATTCTGCGGTTTTTTTGGTATCCCCTCTCATAATACTGGGTTAGTAATTATTTTGGGAGATGTAACCTAACAATTCAAAGAGTTGGATGCTATCAAAAACAGTTCAAAGATCACTAAAAAAAGTAATAGTGGTTACTGAAGATCAGACTAGGAAGTGGGTTTTTACAGTTCGTGAAAAGATTTCCCGTGATGGCATCGTACAGTTTCACAAGTCTCACAGCTCACATTGCTCAGACTGAATTCCAGGTGACAGGTGATGGACACATGCCAGCTGCTGGAAAGGTGGTGCCACTCTGAAGTCAGAGTCCTTCGGAGGGGTGTCGGGAGATGAAATGTAAGGTTGGGAAAAGAGCAATACTTCCACAAATATTCTACATGACAAGTGTTTTAAAGTATTAGTTATGTCTAAATTAGATTACATATTATAAGTAGACCCCTGACTATGTGTTCTACGTCCCTCAAAGTTTACATAGTCAATTTCGCTGAAATTTTTTTCTCGATTTTCTCTTTAGAAAAATGGGAAATTGCCTGACATTCAGAAACCATTAAAGATGCACACGAATGTTTAGCCACAGACATATAGCGAGGCTGATCTCAGTATTTTTTGTCCAGCAAGGAACTCATTCCACAAATCCAAAGGATCATCCGTGGATATTATGCCAGCATATATGATATTAACGAACCCATTTAGCAGAATATGTGAATCTGTATTAACTTCCTTTCTAAGAAATCCGATGTGAAGCTTTACTAATTTAGCATAAAGCATTAAATATAAGATGGGAGACTTAAAAAAATATATTGTGACCTTGTCTGCCAATAGCTGTCAGGATTAAACACACATTTCATAATATATTCAATTCCCTATAAACACTTTGTAGACTTATGGGCTCCCTAAACACTCGTCTGTTTTCATCCATTGCTGGTAGGAATGTAAATTGAAATGACATTTTAGAGGGCAATTTGGTAATGTACATAATTCAGCCTTAAAATGTATATAATTTTTGCCCAATAATTCCAATTTAGAAAAGTTACCTTAAAAATAATTAAAGAGGGGCACAGAAATTCAGCCAGAGTACATTCATAGCGGCATTGTTTTAATGGCAACCATCTGTAAACAACCTAATGATGATAAAGGAATATATTTTGATGCATACATATTATACAATACCTTGCAGCCACTAAAAATAATGTTGTATAAGTGTATTTCCTGACATGAAAAAATATTGAAGAAATACTTCTAAGTAAAAGGGAAATAACAGAGTAGTATATGTTATATGCCCTGTTTAGTAAGACAAATAAATGTGTGTGACTACAAAAAGTTTGGGATGAACTATACCAATATATTAACAGGGTTTATGCCTAGAGATTGCATTATAAATGTTTCTTTTTTCCATGTTTTCTGTAATTTTTTTCAAACTTAAAAACTATAAGTCATTTTAATATTGTAAGGAAATGATATGTAAGCAATATCATTTTAATATTGTAAAAATATTAATATTAAAATATTATTCACAGAACTTTTGCTTAGCTCTGTAACATTTTCAGTATTTATAGTAGCATAGATCCTCATTTCCTGGGACCCCTCTACATTTGACAGCTGCCCATCAGCAAACTTGATTCATCATAAAACATTCCAGAAGAAGAGGCCGAGTCCAAGCTTCCCAACAATTCCTACATTCTTGACTAGGTAAGAAGGAAACGGTCTGGCTGGGAACCCATTCCGACACAGCCCAACTACAGCAGAAGAGACCAGCACAGAAATATTTCAGGCTTCCTGGAAGCAGCAGATATAGCGAGAACAGCTTTTATTCCCAAATATTATTCAGAACATTTGAAAAGCATAAACTGTTTCCATGTGTTTTTTTCTTCTATATCTGTTCTCTCTCTGTTGCCTTTCCCATTTAGTCTTTTAGAGCTGAATTTCTTCCTATTCCTCACTTAGCATTCATTCGGTAAATATTTATTGAGGATTGCTAAGTTCTCTATACTCGTCACTTATACTCAACTGCTACCCTTTCCCGTTTTCCCACACAGCTTTATACCTGGGCAGAAACCTCGCACTTTACAGAAGCGATTGCTTTCCTAGCAGCATGTCACTCTGGAATGAGAGGTCCATGAGGGAAACATAAGTGATGCCTGTTTTGTTCGTTACTAAGTAACCAGTGGCTTGAGTGGCAGACATGACTTAAACTCATCAGTATCTGGCTCTTTTCTCATTTTTGGCACACAGAAGACTCCACATTTGTCCCCTTAACGTAGGGGAGGCCAAAGGACTAGTTCTGACCCATGGGCTGCGAGCTGATTGATGAGTGTCACTTCTAGGGAGAAACATCTAAGAGTAGTTTCGGATAGCAGCCCCTGATGCAGTGATCCCTACAAAAGTCTCGTTTTAAACTGAGCTGGTTAGCTTCAAAGAGTGAGGTGGTCTGGATTGCTGCATAGAAGTGAGTAAAACTACCCATACATGCAGCAGACTTTGAATTAGCGAGAGAACTAAACTTTTCTTGTGTATAAGTGACTGAGTGTTTTTGGAGGGGGCGGGGATCTGTATTACAGCAGCATAATGTGGCCTAAGTTGGCTAACACATCATCTGTGGCACAAAACTGGCTGTTCTAAAATATCTGTTGAATAAATAAAGGTATCAGAAAGATGAATTATACTTATAGATCTCCCACTATGTTCAAAATTCTGTGTCAGGCACCTGATCATAGTCTTACTTAAGCCTTTTAACCAAGGTTCATACAAATAAATTATTTCTTTATCTAAGATCGCACGGAAGAAATTAAGTCAGTATTTGAAATCATGCCTCATCACTCCACAGCCATACTCTTTCTTCTATTCAGTTTTTGGTGTTTTTCTTTCTTTTTTCCAACATATAATGAGAAGAAAAAAAGCCGGTACCTTCAGTCCATGGTTTCATCTCCAGACCATCAAGTTATGAACATTCCTTAGATTCTTATTGTGTGAGGTTAAAACCCATTACATAAGAAAAAACAGTAAGAATAGGGAAAAGTTATAGGGAAGTATGATCTCTCCAACACTGTGGTTATAAAATTCTTCACCTTTCTGGTACCCTGCTAACCTCCACCTAACTTCCTCATTATGAATGTTTCCTTTACTTCCAAGTGCAGTAATGTGTTCCTTGCTCAAAAACGTAAGACTTCTATTTACCATCCTGGGTTAGCTGTTATGATCATTTATTTCTCCACTACTCATAAACATTTTAGCCTCCTCTATACGCCTGACATATCAATAGTTTTGGTTTTCTCCATATGTGCCGCTTCTGCTTCTTAAATGGGGCTTCAGATAGACTTCAGCCAATAGTCTTATTAACCACCAGCTTCTCCCCTTCCCTCCCCACGCCCATCAGTGCCTCCCTGTCTCTAACTTTACTAGCTCTCTCTGCCATCATTTACTTATAGTTGACCGAGACTAAGACTATCTACTCTGGCTTTCTCTCATTCTTTTCATCTTTGATAGTTGTAGTATTTTAATATTTTAGAAGTTTAACCAATTCCTTCCACTCTCCCCTCCACCTCCAATACATTCAAGATGCTAAGATGCTTTGTTTTATGTTCACTGCTTTAGGACCCCTTCCCCCAAACCCACCCCTCAACTGTGACCAGAAAGAGGCTCAGTATTCTTGGTTGATTACAAAAATAAAAAATAAAACAAAACACATTGTAGAAACTGTGAGGAATTCAGACAGGTACAAGTAGTTAAGAAAAATGCCATGAGGCTGTAGCATACCCCCTCACACCCTGTGTGTGTCGCTATTCCACCTCTGGTTGGGAACATGAAGGGCTGACGGTGGAGGGCGGAGAAGAACAGGACCCTGAGAATCCCCGAGGCCTGGCCCTGTGCTTCCTGGGTTAGCAGCCTGGGGAAGAACCATGACTCCGGAGTGAACGTCTGATTGTAAGCATCTAGACAGACAGTACTGGGGACATTTGTTAAGAGAGAATCTTGAGCTGTCGTAGTCATTAAAGTGGAACCATGATTTCTGTGAATGTCATGGAAGAATCACAAAGCAGCTGGCAAATGGAAGCAAGGGACCCCTCACCAGTAACCTGTGAGGGATGGAGACCAGGAAGATGGAAGACAGAGAATCTTGAACTGCCTGCGCTTTCTATCACCATATTGAAATGGCCCATTGCAGCGAAATTAAGGTAGAGAACAATAAAATTCTAATTTATGCATATCAGGGTTTCATGCTATCCGCCTATTTATAATCTCATCTTTCCTTTTAATAGCAGAGGGAGAGATGCCTTTCGAAATTCAAAGTCTATTAGAGCTCTAGATCTTCTACTTTGCTTCTCTTTGAGAGATCTGTGTTCTCATATTCAGTTTCCTTCCTAAAGCCCGTTCCTACTCCACATTTTCTTCATTTATATATTTGGCATTTTAAGTCATCCCTTTGACTTGAGAAGAATAGCTCCATTAATGTACTATGTGTAGGTGACTTTTCACAGATCTTCTTAGAGCCTTAGCTATGTCCCGCTTTTCTTACCTGCTGTGGTTTTTTCCTACAACTGTGCCCCCATCCTCCCATTTGCCCATTCTCTTGGATGAAAGTGCTCTCAACAACATTAGTCCCACCCCTGCGCCATTCATTCTCATACATTTTATGGTTTCTCCAATTTTTTACATCACTGTCCATACTCAACTTTCTAGGAAAGGATCCTTGCTTGGTTTCCAAGCAGTGTAATCAGACTATAACCTAATGACCTTCTCCCCAATTATATCTTCCCACTCATTCCATCCAGAAGGCCACCCAGGAAAAAACATATTCAATAAGTCATTTTTTCCCCACTAGGTCTCACAACATGATTTCTTTTTAAATCTCCCCACTGCCAAAAGCTCAGGCCCCCCAGGTTGTTTCTCTTCAACAATGATGTCAATTCTCCCTGGATATTGTATAGAGTAATTTCATTCAGTTAACTTGCCAATGAGCTCTCTTCCTCTGCAGCTCTTGCCAGGAAGCTGTAGATATCCGTGCCTCAAAGAACTGGTAGACTATGAAGTGTCTTAATTAAGATGAACTGGGTCTTCCCCACCCTTGAGATGTTACTTAAGCAGCAGCCACCATTCCACATATTTTAAACCATCATAATGTAATTACTTCCTCTCAGACCTGGAGGTTCTTTGAAACAACTCTTTCCCCTCCCCAGTGCATTACTGTCTATTTCCCTCAGTAATAATCTCCCTGTTGAATGTAGTGATTGGGGCTGTAATGTGAAACTAATCATTTAGATTTTCTTTTGGATTATAATATTTCCCTCCAAGGGATATGTAGAAATACATTCAAAACTGCTTGCTAGATATCCTGAGAGCTACCCTTGTAGTCTACCTCTTATGGTTAAGAAACTTCTCCCAGGGCCTATCTAGGAGATTCTCTGATGTCCCTGGGAACTGTGTTTCTACCTCTCAGGGAGGAAGACATATGATTCTTGTTTCCTGTTTCACTCTGACAGCCAGGAAGCTTACATTCAGGTTTTAAAGTGCTCAATCTTAGCAACTATCAGATGGAAATAATACTGAAAAACACAAGAACAGAAATTAAAAAAAAAAATAACCTCACTGGAAGGGATCAATAGTAGGGGATTTACCCAGTGTGAACAACAGAGAGAAAAATGTAAAAAAAAAAAAAAAATGTAAAAAATGAAAAAGAACAGAATCTATGAGACAAAAGAGAAGATCCAACATTTGTATCATCAGAATCTCAAAGTGGACTCTGTATTTCTTGTACCTGCATGGGAATGTACAATTATTTCAATACAAATTTCAATTGTAAAAAATGCATACCAGCTGTAATGAAATGTACATAATTCATAAATATATGAAACGTTGACAACTCTGCTCCTCACCCTTCCTGATTCTACTACTCCTCAGGGGACACCTCTACTGACAAGTGTGTGGTGAGCTGGTTTCCTGAGCTATTTCTGGGCATGTGCAAACATATTCAGGGTCCAGCAGAAGTAACGCCTGCTTGATTAGGGTTGGTAGGGTGATACTATGGGTGTAATAATTTATAGTTTTGATTTGAACATTTCACCTAAAATGTCCTATGATGGGCTTGAGTGTGATATTATTATGTTACAGAATTACATGCTTATGATTTTGTAATAAAAAGGGGCATTATTTCTGTCAGAACCTGTATATTTGTGTATTTTTACATATACCCTCCTTACTCCTTTTAAACAGATATCAGTCATTTCACACTTTCCACTCTCGCTAAGTACGTAAGAGACATCTATGTACATCAGTACATCGAGATATTTCATTTTAAATGGTTACATATCTCACAATTTTAAGTAAATCCTCCTAATGCACATTTGTGTCTAATTTTTGATGTTTCAAGTAATACTAAATGTGACATCAATTTTTCCTTTGAAGAATTCTTAACCTATTCTTGTTTTCACTCCTATCCTGCAAAGGTGGCCACTCCAAATCTCTGTTCAAGGCCCTTTCCCCACTTCCTGCAATGTTCACCCTCCTTTCGGAACCACCCTACTTTCAAACTTTTACATACTCACTTCTGCTATAAGTTGCATGAGGGCAGAGCTCACGCCTTTGTTTACCCTCTTTTCCCCACATCTAGAATGAGGCCTGGCACAGAGATGAAGAAGTTATTAAGTTGAGTTGATTCCAGATCTACATCACTTCCCATGAATTTAATCTTTTTATCCCCACCTACTGTCAATTATTATTTTACTCTTTATGTAACCAGATGAATATACAGAATCTGAACTTGGCTCTTCCAATGACAACTCATCTATAATAGTGTACTTAAAACTGACCTGCTGCTTCACCAAACGCAGCGCTACTGACAAAGCTCCTCTCTGGTGTTCACGTGTCCCTACCCTCCCAGTACTCCAGGATCCCAAGCCTGACAGACACATTTCTGAGCATGGAGGCTCCTTCCACATTTGTCCTGCCAATTACCAACCTTATCATCTCTTCTCATTTAAATAATTTAAGATTTGCTTGATAATCTCCATTTTTATAGTTCAATGTTACCACTTCACACCTTGACAACACCACTGAGTTTCACTCTCCCTCCAATTCAGCTTCCCCAAAACTGTTACATTATCCTCTTCAGCATGATTTTCTTTACATAACTCTTCTTTGAAATGCCACGAATTAGAAACCATTAAATTGAAATTTAAGCTGGCCAATCCAACATTCTGATATATATTTTTGACAATCATCTGTCCCTACTAGTCCCACAAATGAGTGTTGATACTCATATTCATGCTCCTCCTCTGCTTTTCCCTCTGCTGTTTTCAACCCACAGCTCTCGTGCCGACAATTGTAGAATTGGGGACACATCCTCCTCTCCTCTCTGCCACTCCTAGCCCATTGTCTGGGAGGGGCGGACAATGACTTTGCATTTATTTTCACCAGTAACCATCCCTGTGACATCTCATCTCACTGTGAATCATTTCTGCACTAACGATCGTAAGCAGCTGCGGCTGTCATGAAGACGTTCCTTTACATCACCTCCAATTTATCTGTATGTTGTCCCCTTATAATTATTCTGAAAGCTCCACAATAGCAGAGAAACCTTTGCCTCTAGAAGCTGGTGGACACTCAGAGTGTGACTCTGGAATAAGTGAATGATGGTTCTGTCACGGCCCGGTAGAGACGGTTATCTATTTAAAACTCCTGTAGGATACGTGTATGAAATGACATGAAGTATCCTGTTTCTTTTTTTAAATGGAGAATTAGACATGGTCTAGATTATTACATGCCTTTCATTGAAATGGATTTCAATTCTTAATAACAGGTTTTCATATTCAGTTGTGGACATTTCGTCACATCTAGAAATGACAAGAACTTCAATCATACGGGAAAGAATCATAATTTGAAGAAGGAAAATCCATTCTAAAACTTCCTTCTGATTTAAAAAATGTTAAAAATAGAAATGGACAGGGTGATTCATAAGAGATCTCACCAATGGGAAGAAAAATGCCAAAATTCTGTCCATTTCACCTATTATGTCTTGTATCTAGACCCAAGCGAGACGGCTGTGCGTTCTGGCCGACACAGAGATCCCCTAGAGAGACTGCCGCCCTTCGTCAGCAGCAATGGCTACACGGACCAGATTGGCATGGCAATGGCTGTGGGAACGGAGGAGCGCAATATGGAATGTCTGTTCTATAAAGACCTGCTCAAAATGATGTGTTCGTGTTGTTACATATGTTGCATTTTTCTCATTTTATAAACAGTATTAATTATGTATTTCTTCTCTTCTACTACAGTCTTATAAATGGAATAAACCTGTATTATTCTACTTAATCCTTTTCACAGAACATATACAAAAAGTTCAGTTCCCAATCTTGTGACTCCAGTCTTCCCTTGCTTATTATTTAGAGTTATCGAGATCTACACACATTAGGTACTGGAGGTAGACTAATTATTCATATGGAAAAGAATAAAAGATTATGAATATTGTAATAATATCACATGCTATACATTTATTATATCGCTTAAGAAAAAGTTCTCCCAAATGAGAAGATTCATGAACCAAAGTCTTAATTAATTAAATATGCTTACTGTCGGTAGGTATCAGAACAATTTATTTCTGGTAAAGAATGAATAACAAAGAATAGTCAACTGTGTTAGACAGTGTAATTGGTGAGAGATTATTTTGATTAATTACTTTTCTTTAGAAATGTCTGTAATCCCCCCAAAGAAAAGCTAATTGAAAACTAATAACAATCAATTCATTTCTGACTCTAGTTTTAAAGGTGAGTGTTAGAATAAATGGAGGAAAATAGCCTCCATGGACAATAGAGCCTAGTAAAAAGGGGGTTAAAATCCTAGTTCTGATATTTAGTAAGAGTAATCCAGGGCAAACTACCAAACCAGTTTAAGATTTAATTTCCTCATCTGTAACAATCTGGCTAATAACGCTCAGTTCAAAGAGCTGTTGAGGGGATTAAGTGAGATGATGAATATGGAACGATTTGTAGTGCTTGGCAAACAAAGAATATGTAATACAGGATGGCTGTTGCTGTTATTGTTATAATAATTATTATAATCATTGTTTTATTTTTCATTTATAGAAATGGGAATTTAAGATTATCGTAGTGAGTTTAATAGCTACCATAATTGTACAAAAAAAATAAAGTTTGCTATACTTTACAATCAGTTGTACTAAGCACAATGTGCCATTGTTTAGCATCTAATGTTTACCTTGACAATGATAAATAAAGGCATCTAAAGTAGCAACTATTGCATATGCAAATAACATAGTAGGCACTCAATATATGGCTGTTATTTTTCACAGCATAGAGTTACAAATATGGTTTGAAGTAAAATGTGTTTATGTGTAAAGGCACATCTATAATTGAATTTTTCTTCTTAGCATTCTATCCTTAATCCTGTCAAATGCCACAATTAGCCCAGTCACCTTCATATTAATATTCAGTCCCTTGACCAACTCCTTATTACCATCCAAATGTGTCTTTCCTTTCTTGATAGAGTTCAGATACTCATCTTTTCTCCCCAGAACTAATATAACATCATACCAAATCATCTTTTTATAATAATTACAACTAAAGTTGGGGGAGCAAATTGTCATTTCTACCTTTCTCCTCTTGGAAATTATCCAAAAGCAACTGGAGATCTAGAAATAGAGTGCAAACATAATCTTCCACAACAAAGACATCAAAAACCACGAACCACACAACAGGTAGAAAGCTGCCCAAAATAATGAAGTTCAAACAGGTGTACAGGTGGAAGTAGCATGAGGATTCTCAGAGGGTGGGAGCAGAAGGAGCTTCTCCAAAGTGAAGAGTGTGCCCACATGTGAGGCCAAAAATCTGTTGCTTGCAAAACCTCAGCAGGGTTTGTGTGCAGATGATGCTGATTCCCTGTGCCTGGGTCAGTCTGGAGAAGCAGAGAATAAAGTGCTAAGCGAGAGATCAGATGGAAGGCATTTTTGCAAGAAGTAGTTCATTTGATAACATCTTGTCTGGGAGGATTACATATTGGCTGGTACACATGAAATAATTTTCTGACAACATAATTCCTTAATTTTCATGAGTTAGAATGGCACTGAACGTTGAATCTCTCATAAACACCCTAAAACAAAGGTAACCTTTCAAAGGTAACCTTTTAAAGAATTAGAAAAACCCTGTTTCTTCTGTTTAGACTCAAATTTCATGGCAATATTTTTATTAAAAAAAAATGGAAAAAAAATCTGTATCATACTTTCTAAATGAGAATTTAACCCAAAGATTCAGCATTATGTGTATACTCATTTGTGACACTATTTTCATTAAGAAAAAGGCCATACATATTCTAGAGAGCAGTGTGTATTTGATGAACAGAAGTAAAGAATTATTATTTTACATTTTGGTGTAGTTTCTTGAGTATTCCAATTCTGTTTTATATTCCTATACTTTTAATACTTTTTGACATTTAAACTTAAAAGTTAGTGTATATATTAGTATATTCTAGATTTGGAAGTATTAAAATGAGGTACAATTTTTTTCATTTAAGTCCAAGAAGGAAATTAGTGGTTTAATATCTTTATTGCATTTATAGGACTGATAGGTAATACATGCCTCTCATTGACTGTTTCCGTCTATAAACTGGATTTACAGAACAAAATGCTTGAGGAGAGATTATACACAGTCTTTACTTGAATATTAATTACCTTAGGGAAGGATGCCAGGTAGACCAGTTTTATATTCAAAATAATATATAACACAACATTGTGGTTGGGTCCATTTAATTGGTATTATTTTTAACAGTGTATTAGTTAATGTACAAAAAAATCATAGCAATCATAAAATCTCTTATCTAGGGTATGTTTCTGGCCTTAGGACAAAAATATCCTTGTCTAAAGTTAGACATTTATTCAATAAAGGAGAACTGAGCGCCCCTGGGTGCCAGCCAGAACTTGTACACAGCACTGGGCTACGAATAGAATTAACAAAAGCAGGAGGCACAACCCTCAAGGAATCTAAGTTCTAGTCAAGGAGAGACCCTGTTCCCCGGTGCTATGATTTGAGAGATTAGAGGCAAAGTCCATTGCCTACAAACCTCTTCTATGGCTATAAACACCCAAAGTTCCTTAAGGTCGAAGCCTTTTATACGTCTTAGCAGTATAATTTTAGGAAGGCACTTTGATCATAGTAGGTATGTACTATATTATCTGATGTATTGATGATTAGATGAATAAGTGAAAACTCCCTTTTTGGGTTTTATTTTGGAAAAGCAGGTAAACACGTAACCTTTTTAAAATGTAAATGCCCTAGGGGAGATAAGACTTTAAGTTATTAGCAAGACTTTAAATGTTAGTGTGATTTAATTTAAAAGCATGGGTGTCTACTCATGTGTATCTTGTATTCTTTTGGGATCAAACTATTGAAACACCACTAAGAATGTAAATTCACGGGTTAAAGTAGGACCATCAAAAGGAGAAGACTCTGAAATATGAAGAGTGTACAAGGAGGGTAAGAACAGTGTGCAATATCAAACAAAAAGAAGTTCTGGGTGCCGAGGCGAGAGCTGAAAGGCTTGTGCAAAAGGAAGGTATTAATAGTACACGAGCCTGAGAGGGGGCAGTGCCTCCTATGGAAAAACTTCACCCATTTCACATTTCTGGGAGGCTGGCTCTAAAGGCTCTTAAAGCAAGAACTGAGTGCAACCGGTGCTTTTAAAGTGGCTTCCAGGTCAGGGGGTCTGTGTTCTGGCACAAAGGGAAACCAGAGCTTTCTACTATCTCCCCTAGGGTTGGGGATGTCCAGCTGCCACCCCACAACTTCATTCCAGAACACAAGGGAGCATGTCTGCCAGACCCTTGGCCTCAATTTTAGGGTTACAAATAGAAACACGACGGAAAGCCCCCTTGCCAGTTCTGGTGGACCCTCTCTGGGCTCCCTGAGTACAGGCGCACATTCAGTTTAGTTCGATGATCTTTCTTCCAACTTATGTGGCTCAGGAACTGAGAAGTCACGTATCTAATGGGATCCCTCTTTCAATTACCCTCACTTCCTCAGTGAAGCCTCACCCGACTTTTCCAGGCAGAACGAGTTGCTTCCTCTTTTGGGCTTTCACTTATTATGTTGTACTGCAATTATCTGGGAGCTCTCTGAGGCAGGGGTCTCAAAAGAAGCCCTATCAATACATGTGTAGAAGGATAATATTTGAAGTATTAATCAATGTACTTAATGGACTTCCTCCCTTGGTATTTCTTACTTTGCAAATCCACTCCTCCCCACTGCACTCTTCTCACCCCCGGCCCTGGCATTGGGAGCAAGGATATGCTATACTTTCTGCCCTTAAGGTAAGGTTATTAAACCGAAATGCAAGAAGAAAGCAAAACAAATAGTTAATTCTTGATTTTTACATTAAAATTCCAATGCTGAGGTCTAAACAACAGTTTGGGAGAATAATACTAAGTAGATTTTTCTCAACACCACACTTTCTACTTACAAACTCCTTTTCTTCCAGCCATCACACTGCAAAAGAAAAAAAAAATTTGTGGGCCGAGGGTGGCGAGTTAGACAGGCTAGAGATACTCATTAGAAGATGTCGAAGGCTGAAAACTGGGAGAAACAGGGCTGTAGAGAGACAGTTAGATGGGAGAATGACCCTGGTCTTTTGCTTTTTCTTCTAGAACCCAGGGAACAGCAGCTTTCCAGGGGCTACTGTGGCTAGCAGGGTTGGGAGCCACTGAGGAAAATAAATTGCTTAGATCCTGAGGAAAATAAATCACTTACATCGGGAGGACAGCAAGTTTGCTGAGTTTTCTGAGGTTCAAATGCAGCATGGGAGAGTGAAAAATTTTCCACAGGCCCTGAGTGAGATGAAGTTACCTGATAGTGGCAGTTTCTGGGTGGGATTCCATCATGCGGAGGGGCCTCTGCAGCATACGCTGGCGTGAACAATGAAGTGTGTCAACGGATGGGAACTTCACATAGTAGATGCCAGCTCTGTGAGGTGATCACAGAGAACCAGACAGGACAGTATTCTTTTCAGAGGGTGCCAATGTGGCCATGTGTCAACTGAGAACAAGCCATCTCCCCTGATGCCCCAAAGCATCTGTAGAACTTAAGTGTTACTCATAGGATAAAAAGGGAGAGCTGAAAACTTACTGTACTATTGTGAACTCACTGAGAATCCTGAGGTAAGTGAGTTGAGTTATAGAGAAGCAAAGATTAACAATAATGTCAAACACTTATATAGTGCTTATATGGATCAGGAATTGTTCTCGGACCACTGGAGATGGATTAAGTCACTTCATTCTCACATCTCTATGTGGTACATACTTACCATCTTCCTATTTAATCTATAGACAAGGAAACTGTAGCAAAATGAAGCAACTTGCCCACATTGCCCAGCTGACCCATCGGTAAGGGACAGACACGGCATTCAATCCAGGCAGTGTAGCTGTAATTTGTGCTCAGACATTACATACAATCTTGTACATGTGGGCACTGGGGTGGCCAATTTCCTTGCCTCATATAAATAAATATGCGATCAATGGGTGAATAAATGAATGAGTAAAGTGCTATATCTTGGATTCCTTATACTTGATACTATAATTCATGTTCTTGTAACATGGCTCTTATGCTAAATTACAAATTAAAAAACGGGTAGCATTATTCTAATACATTTTAAAATAAATGCCTTCCAATAAACATTTTAGGTTAAGAAATTAATGTGTCTTGTTGTCACTGTAAATTTTACTTAAGACATTCCTACTGAGTCATCTCTCCCCAGTCCAAGTCAGATTTTGAGATATTTTGTTTTAGTTTTTCATACTTTTTATTCATTTCATCTACTATAATTACCTCCTATTAGGTCTTAGTGCTTTTAAATCCTTACCTATCCACATAATCCACATGTTAAGACTCCCTAGTTTCCAATATGTACCTACTATATTATATAAAGAATTCTTAATATTTTATGATTCTTTAAAAGTAGTAGCCATTCATGGAATTGCTTATTTGATGGTAATTATAAAGCTAAGAAAAAACGTTTAACCATGTAAAGTTTTGTTTTATTTAAATGCCAAAGAAGTGTATGTAAGATAAATAGAGCCCCAAGGAGAGAGGTCTAGGAAAGACAGAAAGGGACATGGCAGGGAAGTGCACCTCTCAAACAGCCGTACCCTCTAAGGACCAGTCCTCCACTGTCATGTGAGAGAAAGCATGGGCCGGCCCTTAGAGAACAGTGACGGTTAGACAGACGCGGAGGGCAAAGGATGGCACTTCAGGTAGGGAACAGAACAGAAACAAAAGCACTGAGTTGGGAAAAAAGCAAAGCAAACATACTCTCCAACTGCTGGACACACACTTAAAGACGCACATATTTGTTTATTTTTCAAGCTCTAGAAAGTGAGACAGGGCTGTGTGGTAGAGCAAGAACAGCAAAGTGATGGCCGTGTTTTGTAGTCAGTAAGAGCTGAGTAGGCTGCCTGCCCTGATGGAGGTTAGTTACCACTGTTCCCAGCTAGCCTTTTTACTCATTAAAGTGACCAGCCTGGTCCCTGAAGCCTGTGACTTTATGATCCAAGAGCAGTGGTTCTCGATCCTGCACAATGCAAATCTTGGGAAACTATGAAAAACACCAACACCTGGGCTCCACCTCAGATCAACTAAATCAGAATCTCTCAGGTTGGAGCTTACACTTAGATATTTTCTAATGCACAGCCAGGGTTGAGCCCTACTATCTTATGAGGTGTTAAAATTGATAGCTTAAGGCAATTCTGTTTTAATTTTTGTTTTCTTGCAGAATAGTAGTTTTCGGTCCCAGCTACACATTAGATTTGACTGGCATGCTTTAAAAAAATGGACTCAAGGGCTCTACTTTCAGAAATTCTGGTTTAATTGGCAGTAGGGAGACTGGCATTCTTAATTTTAAAAAACTCGTTATTTCACCAAGCAGCCAGATTGAAGTCACTGACACAGGACAGTGAAAGCCACATAAGGACTCTGAGCAAAATGACATGAAGAAGGCATTTACCCTAGATATGAACTGTTGGGATATTTACCGTAGATATGAACTGGAGGGTGCTAAGGGCGGAGAGACTATTCTAAGGCTCTTACGCCTTATTCTAAGTACGGCACATCAGTAACATGGAGAGATGGGAATCCATGGGACACGTATTGTGAAGGTCTATGTAATTATTAAACATTAGTAAAATTCCTGTGCAGTTTCCTAATTTCATATTGGCCCTCAAACAAGTCCGAAGCCTGACATCAAGCTACCTGAGTGGTCTAACAAACAAGCAACCTCAACTGAGAATTTAGTTTGAAGTAGTGCTGGGCTGGAAGCTCCCTTAGACATCTGAGAGAAACAAATGCACATCCCTCTAGAGAAATCCAGATACAACTTAGGCAAATCTTAAAGAATTCCCTTTGATAAAGTTCCGAAAAATATGGGCTTGTGATCAACACACACACACACACACACACACACACACACACACACACACACACACACAGAGCAAACAAGGCATTATGAGAAAAGAGGGAAAAAAAAAGACAGCAGACCCTACAAAGGTTCCATATATTGGAATGATCAAAAAATGAATATAAAAGTAGTACGTTTTAAGTATTTACAGAAACAAGAAACTATATGGAGAGCAAGAGACTACTAAAAATGACCAAACGGTTTTGAAAAAGTAACAAAAATAAGCTTGAGCAATACAAAAAAATATGACTGGAATAAAGAATTAGTAAACTCAAAGACAGACCTGAAGAAATTATCTAGGATTCAGTATATAGAGTAAAAAGATGAGGAAAAATATGAAAGAAAGGTTATGAAATATAAAAGATTAAGGAATGGGGTGAAAGATCAAGATACAGAAGCCTAAAATGATAGGAGAGAGAATGAAGCAGAGCTGGTATTTGTAGGTATAATAATGAATATTTCCCAGAAGTATTAAAGGCACCAATGTAAAGATTTTAAAGTCTAATAAATCCTAAGTAAGATTAAAAAAGAAATCCACTCCTACAAACAGCATAGTGAAAAAAAAAGCACACCAAGGACAAAGACAAGATCTTTAAAGGAACCAGAGAAAGAAGCTTGATTATATAACTTGTCAATAGCAAAATAAAGCTGAGAGAACGTAATCTCAACCTAGAACGGTACACTCAGAAAAAAAATCTTCAAAGAACAATAGATAAATAAAAGATATTTAAAATGAGTTTTTCACCAACCATTTCTCACCAGAAGGAAAGGTCTAATGTGTAAGAGGGAATAATCAGCAAAGAAAGAGGTAAAATAGATGGGTAAGTTTGTATATTAAAATCACTAGAGTAATAACCGTATTTTGCCATGTGTAACATGTACTTTTTGCCCAAATTTTTGAGAGAAAAATAAGGATGCACATTATACATGGGAATACTGATTACATACTGTGGGTATAATAATGGGTGTAATAATTGTGTATAATGCACACAAAAACATGGGTACATGTTATACACGGCAAAATTTGGGTACATAAAAGTATCAAAATAGCTTGTAAGTTTCAAACAAGTAGACTGATATGTGGAATAAAAGAAACTTCAAAAATGGCAAGTATGTATGGTAGATTTGTGCAGTGAGTCTTTTAAAAACTTCCTCATTTGCGCTTTTCTGTATTGCTTAAAGCATTTATAATGAACATGTAGGGTTTATTAAAAAGTTACAAATCACTCTGTCTTTCCATTTCTCCCTTGTAACACTTATCTCAGGTAAATTTTATTTGATTAATATCTGCTGTAAGCTCAAAGCAGCCTAGGACTGTGTGTGAATTTTTCCTTACTATTATATCTTCAATGGTAATTCACAAACTGACATGTAGCATATGCTCAAAAAGTATACGATGAATGAATGGTTGCATACTGATGGCATGTGCAATTCGTGTTAGGTTGAATTAATGCCCTTGAAGATCAACACATCCTAATCCTTAGAACCTGAAAATGTTACCTTAATGGGAACAAATGAGTTCACAGGTGTGACTAACTATCCCGGAATATCTGGGTGGGCCCTACATGCAATTACGTGCATCCTAATAAGAGGGAGACAAAGAGAGTCTTGATACAGACAGAAGGGAAAAAAGCAACGTGACCCCAGAGGCAGGGAATGTAGTGATACAGCCAGAAACTAAGGATTGTTGGCAGCCAACAGAAGCGCGGAGAGGCGAGAATGGTTTCTTCCCTAGATCCTTGGAGGGAATGAGGCCCCACTGACATCTCGATTTTTGATTTTTGCCCAGTGATGCCAATTTCAGACTTTTGGCCTCCAGGATTGTGAGAATAAATTTCTGTCATTTTAGGCTGTCAAGTTTGTGGTAATTTGTTGTAGTTGCTATAGGAAGCTAACAGAGTGAAAGTGAAGAGGAACCAAGCAAGACAATCATTTGGAGCTGAGTATGAGGGAAATAAATGCACCACTCACAAAGAGGAATATAAAATAATTTAGGGGAAAGAAGCAGTAGTTTGAATTTAAACATGTTATAATTTAGTAAATGGCAAGGACCCTAGGAATATATGCGGGCATTTTACACCTGCCTCCATCCTCGGACTCGATTATTCCTCTCTCTTTTGGCTTCCTGGAAGCTCCCTATCACACAGTCACTCGGCACATGTTTGGGATAATAGGCCCATTGAGATCAGACTCTCTGCTGAAGACAACTGAAAGAATGCTCTGCATTAGGTTTATGGATAACGAGGTGATTTGAAACATCCAGATTATACTTCATGCCCATTACAGTGGATAATCAAGAGGTAACTATTTCTAGTACGTGGTACAGTGCTGGCTTTAGGAAAAGCTCAATAACATTTTTAAATGAATGAATAAGAAGGAAAAGTTACTAGGTGTTGTCCTTGATCTTCACCTAGTGATCTTCCTGTTTCTTAAAAGATTAAACAAATTTATCAGACAACTGAGCAATTCACATCTACGTATCTACACAAGGTAAACGAAAACTTATGTCTGTACAAAGACTTCTACACAAATGTTCAGGGGAGTACCATTCATATTATCAGAAAGTAACACAACCCAAATGTCTAACAAATGATAAACGCATAAACAAAATGGGTTATACCCATACAATGGAATATTATTCACCATTAGAAAGGAACAAGCTACTGATACGTGAACAAACCTCAAGAACACTGTCCTAAAGAAAAGAAACGAGACACAAGACTACTTACTTTCTGATTCCACAGAGATGAAATATCCAGAAAAGGCAAATTTATGGAGAGAGCAATCCAATTAGTGTTTCCCTGCAGCAGGAGTGGAAACAGGGACTGACTGCAAAAGGGCATGAGGGCTCTTTCTAGGGTGACGGGCATGTTCTAAAACTGGACGTCGATGATGGCTGCGCAACTCTGTGTACTTACAAAACAACGCCGGATAACCTATTTAAAGTGAGTGACTTCTGTAACATATAAATTACGTGGCATTAAAACTATTTTTTAAAAATGTACTGTGCTTGAAAACATGACAATTATAAAGGTAAAAAAAAGTGCTTTTTACCAAAACATCTTTGGTAAAAAAAACAAACAAAACTATGTAACTGTAATTTTGTGTGTGTATACACAGATACGCACAATACATAACTCCTGCTAAAACAGCGCTGCCATTCCTAAATGAAGGCTTTTGGCAGCCATCTTGTAAAAAAAACGGAAATAATTTGTGATATTGACAGTGTGGTTCTTGATGTAAGAGCCTCAAAAAACATTTTTCCATCCAGGTTTAGTAATGCCCTAACAATCATAAAAATGTGAAGGGACATTTGGTAGCCTTTTATAGACTTCATTTACAAGGCAGATGCTGCTCCTTAGAAGTGTTTGCTCTGTAGCTTAATTCCATTTTACTGTACAGTATGTACTTGTTTTGGGTAGGCTGAAAATGAAGACGAAAAAAGATGACTTTATTTAGCTGTTTCTTTTCTTTTCTTTTCTTTTTCTAGGAGAGTTAAGAAAAAATTGATTTTAACCAATAAGAGATAGTAGGCAAAAGTAAGAGTCCCATGTGAGGGAATGATGTACTCTGTATTACTTACTGATAATAATAGCTAATGTTTATTTAGTGCTTACTCTCTGCCAGGAACTGTGCTGATTTACATATATCATCTCTCACCCTCGGAACAGTCCTATAATGTCGTCAACAGCATTCCCATTGTGCAAATAAGAAAACTGAATTTAGAATGTAGGTAACTTGTCTGAAGGCACCAGGTTGGACTGACAGCTAGGACTTGTGCAGAGACCAGACTCTACTATCCTATCGCCACAACGGGGACATAACTGCTGCCCACGGAATTCTTATAAATTTAATGTTGAAAATCAGGAAACTTAAAAATGTCATTTTTAAAACTGAATATCCATAGTTTTAAAATGTTTTATAGGAATTGAACATATACATGCTGATAACTCCTAAATTTCTGCATTCAGTCCTGCTTGCTTATCTGAATAATATCTAACTTCCAATTCAACTCTCCACTTGCCTGTCTAAAAGTTATTTCTAACTTAATATGCTGAAATGACAACTTTCAAACCTTCTCCTCACAAGGTGTTTTCCATCTCAATAAATAACACCTAAGTTTATCCACCGAGGCCAAACTCTTGAGACTATATCCTGACCGATTCTTACATCCTTCATTGTTACTGCCCCAAACTACCACCGTATGTATCTGGATGACTATAGTAGTTATCTGCATTCATTGAGGTAGCCTGGATGCATTTAAAAATGGATTAAAAAATTTAAGGGGGAGTGCAGGGCAGGCGAACAGATCATAAGAGCAGCACTCTTCCACGCATTCAAGGCCCCAAGCCAAAAGAGGCACTGTCATCTTCAACAAGTGACGTCTATGTTTGGCTTGCCCAAAGGGAAAGACAATAGGGGGCGCACAGGTGGGACAGTCTCGTGCCCCACCTAGTAGGGGCCCATGTGACTCCTGCTTACATTTATTGCAGAAGACCCAGTCACACAGCCACACCAAACTGCAGTGGAGTCAGGAAAATGTGGTTTAACAGGGTCTTCCATACCTCCTCGTTCTAAAACTCTGGATCTCAGGGGGTAATTCTGAAATTGGGGAAACAATTTCTCCTTTAAAAGAGTTCTTGTTAAAAGCAGCGTAGGTGAAAAGAGGCAGTTCTGTAGAGGATCATATCTAATTTCAGAGTGAAAATACCTTTCTAAAGGCAGCAGCTGTGAGAGGTGCCACCTAAACCAGTAATTTCATGCTAAATCAGACGGTAAGTGGCAATATACATGACACTAACAGAGGTTTACTAGAACGGTATTTTCTAAAGAAGTATTTGAGGGCCTGGTTTCATTTATATAACAGGAAACAATCTGGGGAGAAGGTGAATATATATATATATATATATCTCGAATCACAGAGAGCTCATCAATTAAAGGAGACTTATACTTTTTATTTTTAATTTTTTGGATGGGAGGAAAATGAAAACAAGAGCTCTAAACTCTCTAGAAGTCAATCAATTACCCTCACATTAAGTATAGGTTATAGCATATGTGTAGAGGGAGGAGAATTACAGTGATTTTGATTTTTATATTGAAGGGATAAAGTATTTTAGGGGATATAATGGTGGTAAGAGCACCTTTTTGCTTCTGTCTGTATCCCACAGAGGAAAGTGAGCAGAGTGAAGGAACTGGTAGGAAGTGGCCTCAATAGAGGCAGTACAGTAAGGAAGATAAAATAGGATTCTGGGCAATACAATCTTTTTCTACTCTGTAAATACCCCTCTTTTAGCATAAAGGCTCTTTAAAGAAACAAGAAAACAAAGCATTCAGAAGGGGGCTTGATACATTATTTATGAACTTATCAAGTGAAAAAAACACCTACTCAGACATTTTAATAAAAACTTTCAACTAATGTATCTAATTTTATTAATATTTTAAAAAGCCAATTATGACTGGAAAGTTATTGTTTGTTAAACTGCTACACGGCATTCTGCAAATAGAATGTTTACAAACCACTCGGAATCACTTTCCCGAAGTTTCAGTTTCTGAAGGTCAAATAACTATGTAACTGCTTAATAAAGAAGCAAAGAAGTACCTCTAAATATATCTCCCAGCTCTGATGGGCTTATATTCTGCTCCTTAGGTGAGGTATTAGCAAAGCTTATTTATTTTCATTTCCAAGGCTTTTATTTGCTCGTTCCCTTGTGGTAAAGCTGATTTCCATGATGATTCCCTTCTTAATTTAATACCCTTTTTACTCATCATATAGACATAAGAATTTTCCATAAAATAATGAAATCCTTGCAAAGGAAATGAAGACAACTCAGAGACTAAAGTAAACTTGCTCTTTTTTCAATTAATTGATCCACTGTCATGTGCATGTAAGATTTTTTTTAAACCTAGGAAAATAAGGTTAATTAACATAAAAAAGCCTCACTCCTCTAGATGCTGAATTTTGTGTTTTACCCATGCTGCCTTAAGTGCCTTGATTTCCCAGTAATGACCTAGTTCTCCTAATGAGGAACATTAACCCCTGGCTATAGCTGTCCAGGACTTAATTGTCAACTGCAGCTGAAATAGGGGAGTTTGCCGATCAGCAGGTATGCGGTATATTAACTCATGTCATTTCAACCCATAATAAATAAATCTGTTGCTAAGGCAACAGGAAGATCAGCTCTATCAGTATTCTCCACGCCCCGCCCCCCCAACTCCCGCTCCTCTTTTGGAGGAAACTGCCTTTCATACCAAGCTTAGGAAAAAAAGAAGGAAATTAACTACATGTAACCATAATTAGAAGTAACATCATTTCTCATCTTAGAAACATATCTAAATTAATAAAAAAGGACAGCAAAGAGAGAAATGCTTTTGCCTAAGATCATGATAAATTATTTCCTTCAACAGGAGATAGGCACTATGAGGTACACATCTGAGTAGGAACAAATCTCAAACATTTCGGCTCTTTGTGTTTCTGAAATTTCCCCTTCTTTTGTTTAACCAACAAATGATTCTAGCCTGAATAGTACTTAAATAGCTAATTAGTTGCACAGCCAATAAAGATAATACAAAAGAAAAAAATTACGTAATTTATAATAGTTATTGCTATACTACCTTGGAATTCTTTGGTGTGATTGAGTAAAAAACAAATAAAAATAAAAATCTGGACACTGAACCTTAGTCTGGGAAACCTAGAAAAGCCATAGAATCTCAATCATTTAGGATTACAAACTGGAGTTTAGAAAGAAATTTCGATGGATTTTTAAAAAATGATTTACACATCTGGATTATGGCAGAGGGGTAGGTGAAAAAATAACCTATAAAAATACCCCATTCTTGTCTTATTTTTCAGTGGTAACTAAGAAATTACTTTGGTTTTAACCAGTTTGAGCCTTTCTTCCCAAACACCATAATTTTATTGAATACTTCGCTATCACCCTCCTTTAAAATAAATTATTCCGTTTTAACACAGTCCCGAAGGATTTGTATTTAGGATTCCTATAAAGAGATTTCATTAAAAAAATCCCCAAAACAAACAAAATATATGTTTTGTGAAAGCAGTGCTAATCTCATGACCATCTCTACCTGTCATTTAGTTAACTCAATTCCTCTATATTTTCACTGTCTTTCTTCCTAGGATGAGAAACTTGTACTCAACTGGACTTACTGAAGATGTAAGAGTCAATCACCAAAGAGTCACCCATCAATACTAAGAAGCATCAACTGAGCATCCCCAAACAAACAAACAAAAAAAACTAAGTAAAAGTTTCCATCTCTATCTTGGAAGAGTTTAGTTAGAATCTAAACCAAATCATGCCATTTAAAACACGGAATAAGTAGGGCAAGAAAACAGTGTGGAAACTGTCAAGTTTTGTTACACATAGATGAGGTGGGCTAGATTGCACAGGTGCCCGTGGCACATGCACATTCACAGTCAGGCGAATTCACACAGCACTAGAATTTAAATCAGGGCAGATGTTTGTGGAAGGCAGAGGATTTCAGGGCATTTCTAAAGAAACATAATTGTAACTACCATCACTGAAAGATAGAAAATGCTACACATTAAGGGCAACAGGAGGGCTAAATAAAGAGGGGTCAGTTCAACAGGGATGGTGCAGAAGAAAGGGTTAGTGACTAGGAGGAAGTATATTTAAATATACATACAACTGTACACATGACATAAATATCTATAACAAAGAGGTAGATAATATATCAACCCACCCACCCACCTACCCATCCTCCATCAGTATCACCTAGCTACCTGCTTCCCAACTCACTCATCCATGATCTGTTTTAAGTGACTAAGTCTGGTATAAGGATATGATCAAGAGTTGTGATGGAAAGAAGCAAAAGCAGTCATTGGTCTTGCAGGGGTAAAGATGACTATTATAAGCATAGCATAATCAAGCACCATCTTTTGCAACAATTAGTATACTTAAGAAATGAGTCAAGTTTAGAGAACTTTTTAACCCTATTAAATCAGGAAATGGTAACAAGAGTTTCAGTTTATATTCTAGAGAAAACAACATCAAGATAGTAATGACTATAGGTGGGAGTTCTGTATTCTCTCATGGTGTGTTAGAAAGGTAAAAATAGCCCAAGAAGCACTGAGAAAGTAAATGTTGAATCTCTTTTTTTTTTCCCCATATATTTAACAGTTTGGAAAATAGCCAGCAAGGCATCTGTGGATGAAATTTTGGAAATTATATATGATATTTGGTAAGACTAATTTTTTTGGCCATGAATTTCCCAGAATTTATCTTCTTGCTAATTAAGAATCCTGCAACTGATTTCCAGAGTTTCATTGAGGAATCATGATAGAAAACAAAATAAAACTATTTGATGATACAACACATAGTAATTTAAGCCAGGTATTTGATTAAAGCTTTTCAAAGATTCTAGTAAAATCCTGTAGAACTTTCTGCTTTTTCAATGATAGAGTTCACTTGAAATTCTTTATGGACAAAAACAAAACAAGACAAAACAAAAAACCTCTTCTCTTCCCTCAAAAATAAGGAAGTACACAACACCAAAAACAAACAAAAACACCTCTAAGCAAAAAATAGGACTGAAGAAAACTTATCATTGAATTGGGAATGACAGCAGTCAATTAGAACCCTATTATTCATGTCAGCTTTGCGTATCCAATTGATAAATATAGAGCTGGTTAGACCAGCGATTTTCAACCTTTTCCGTCTCATGGCACACATAAACTAATTACTAAAATTCTGTAGATTACCAAAAAATACATTATTTTTTTTTTGCCAACCTGACAAAAACATAGGTATAGTTTTGATTCATTCACCCTAGATGGCTATTGTTGTATTGGCTGTTGTCATTGTTTTATTTGACAAGCAGGGATGTCCAACCTTTTGGCATCTCTGCACCACACTAGAAGAAGAGTTGTACTGGTCCACACATTAAATACACTGCAACACATAATCACACACAAAAAAAATCTCAAAATATCTTAAGTAAATTTTCAGTTTTATGTTGGGCCACATTCACAGCCATCCTGGGCTGCATGTGGCCCGTGGGCTGCAGGGCGGACGCCCCTGAAAGGGAAGCGAGGTTCAGTGCCCCTGAAATAGTCAGGTAGTACATGTTTTAAACATTCTTGCAGCTCACTGGATGAAAATTGCTGGGTTCAATGATCTCTTTCAAAGAGCAGTTACCCATTCTTCCTAGTCTCTCAAACGAGCTCACTTACAATAAATCCAGGGCAGACATTCCTAACATTGAAGATACTCAACTATGAGAGTGGCCAGGGCTGCTGGGATCATCTTTATGGACGAGGACAAGTAAGATGGTTCGCGCAGGTCTGAGGAAGCACTGGTGGAGTGTGTTGAGAGGCAGATGGCCAGACCTCATGACCATCTTTTCTGGAACTATAATTCTGTGAGGACTGTTTGTTCCTTAGAACAACAAATTTATATATAACACTGAAAGAGAAAAAACAGCACGGGTGGCCAAAAGCTAGCCCTCTGCCTCTCAGTTCACATCCTGCCATGGCACCTGAAGGCTGCCCTCCAAAAGTATTCTGCTCTGGGGTAATGGCCAGTACAGCCTAAATAAATGAAGACAATCTACTCACCAAATTTTTTCCAAGTTATGTGGGCAAAAGAAAACCAAGATAAGTTACTTTTGCCTGAGAAGCATATCATCCAATCATCTAACACACATCCGTTCAGAAGGCAGTCATCAATTTTGTTTTCAAAGCTGTAGTTTTAAACCTCAGTGAGTCAAAGGATGAAAAAAAAGTAATTTATTTTACTCTCAAGTAATAAAGCATAATTTTCCATTTTATATCAATCATTTGTTTTCAGTTCGAAATCTCCAAAGCTTCTAAAAATATAGCTTGTCAAATTCTTTCAATATTATAGTATATGATTTACCTAAGTATGCTTCAAATCTGTCTTTATTTCTCAATGAGTGGAGCTTTTCCCTTCCAAATTTACACTGTTAACCACAATCAACATTACATAAATTGTTTTATCATTTGTTTATGGAAAATACTGTGACTATCATGTAGTTCATAGTCATTCCCCTTTAAGTGAAAAGCTCTGACAATTTCCTAACATGCCAAGTGATGAGGTAACAGTGGAACCTTTAACTGTAAGTACTCCCATAATTTCAAACTCCTGAATATGCTCACAGCCCACTCCCACTTCATGTTTCTTAATCAAAATACACCCATATGGGCTACTCATAGGGGCTTTAAGATTAAAATAGAATTCCTAATACTGTGGATCTCTCTCCCGTGGCTTCCTAACTTGCTGAGCCCATGTTGACACAAATCCTGTTTGTTCTGAGAAAGTTTTCTTATACAAGAAGGGCACTTGTTTGCTGTCAATTGCCAAGTCTAAATGTTAATATAATAACATTCTGGGCAAGAAAAATTAGTGTATGAGGACTAAAAATTAAGCAATTTCGATTACTGATGGCAGACATTTTTACATATATGATTATCAGTTCTATTTGACAGTTATTCTCTAAAGGTAGTCTGTGAATTCCTGGGGGTATTCAGGACTCCCAGAGTCTGCAAAGTCAAACTATTTTCATAATAACACTAAAATATAATTTGCCTTTTTCACTGCATTGACATACATAGTGAAAAAACCCTGTTGAGTAAGACTGCTGTTGCCTTAGCATGATTTGAGGCCATGGCACCAAACTGAACTAGCAGTCACTGTATTCTTAATCACCTGCATTAACAGTAAAAGGAAAAAAATGTCAGGTTCAGTTAAGAATGTTCTGAAGAAGCATTAAAATTACTAACTTTATTAAATTTCATCTCTTCAAGAGGCTTATTCTGTGAAATATAATTGGAAATACACATAAATCCCCTTTGCATACCAAGGTACGAGGACTATCTTGAGGAAAGCATTCATGTGATTGAGTTGTGAGGCAAAATAGCTGCCTTTGTCTTGAAACACCAATTTTACTTAAAAGAACAACTGATAGACAAACCATGGTTAATCACACTTGGTCATTAAGCAGGCATTTTCTCATGTATGAATCACGTGAACCTGTCACTTCAAGGAAAACATTTGTTGCAGTGAGCATAAAACATCATTGAGTAGTTTCAACTAAACTTTAACAAACTCATACTTGTCAAGGTCCAATGTAGAAACAAAGAAGAAGATCTATAATAATCTGAAAGTGTCATTAAAACACTCCTTCCTTTTCTAACTCTATCTCTTTGTGAGGCACATTTTTGTTCATAAACTTCTACCAAAATAACATATTGCAACACATTGAATACTTAAGCAAATATAAAAATCCGACTCTCTTCTACTTAGAAATAATAGATTTACAAAAATGTAAAATAATGTCACCCTTATCACTAATTTTTTTGTAACATATAGCTATTTTTTATAAAAGTACATTAACATTAACATGCATTTCGTTCTTCATTGTTACTTTTAAATGATTTAAAGTAGGGTTTAAAACTTTTTTCTGAGGAGAATCAAGATGGCAGAGGAGTGAGTGGAAGTCACACTGACCTGCTCCCAGGACCAACCTGGAATTACAACTAAATTGTGGAGAAATCACCCAGAACAAACAACTGAACAATAGCGAGAGAGGAGCCTTATAACCTCAGAGACATAAGAACCAGCTTACTCCTAACTGGTAAGGAGTAAGGTAGAGACTCAAAAAGGTGGGAGGGGCACCCATGGGTGGTAGCACCAGAAGGATATTGAAACAGCCAGCTGGATCCCCCTGAGAAGAGCAGGTTCTAAACAATAACTGGGGATCTCCAGCCTACAGCCCAGAGCCCAAAAAGTACACAGATATCAGCCAGGAGTGAAAAGCGGCAGGGCTGCTCTCTTCTAGAGACAGGTGGCTGGAGACGCAAAGAGCTGTTTAAGGGGCCAACGCATAACTTTGTGTTTGCAGCCACTTACTCTGGGCTTCAGCAAAGGTGGGGGCAGAGTGGGCTGGAGATGCCAGAGGAGAGACTGGGGGAGGAGGCTTTGGGGAGAGAACTGAGAGAGTATCCGGTGGGATCCTGGTGCTGACTCATCCCCCACGTGGCAGCAGCCACCTCGCTCAGGCAACCCCCCCCCTGGGGCGGCAACAGCGTGAGAGGACACAATAGCCCCACCCCCAGGATGGACTCCGCCCTGCCTGGGTAGTGCTAAAGCCTGACTGCTGAGTACAGAGTGGCAGCCACAGATAGTAGATCCCTGGCTCAAGGGGGCACAGAGTGGTCTAGAGACACTTGAGGAGAGGCTGGGGAGGGAGGCTTTGGGGAGAAAACAGAGAGTAGCTGGTGGGATTTTGGTGCTGACTCCTCTCCCATAGGACAGCAGCCATCTGGCTCAGGCACACCACTCCCGAGCGGCAGTAGCGTGAGAGGACCCAATAACCCCGCCCCCAGGAGGGACTCCGCCCCACCCTGTGGTGTCTCTAAACTGGCCTGCTGAGTGGAGAGTGACTAGATTAACAGCTGAAGGAGACAGCCACAGACAATAGATTCCTGGAAGTCTTGAATAGACTGCGTAAGGTAAGACAGGGTCAACATCTGACACCATTAGAGGCAGATTCAGAAAGAAAAAAACAGTGGTCTCCTACTGTACATGTTCACATGACTAAGTCAGGAAATCAAGACAGATCAATTTAAGAAGCAGAAGCAAAAAAAAAAAGAGTCTCACAAATAATGGGAAGAAAAAGAAACACTCCCCACTTGAAGGGAAAGGAAGAATCCCCAGAAAGAGAACTAAATGAAATAGTGGCAAGGAAACTATCAGATACTGAGTTCAAAACGATGGTTCTAAGGAAGCTCAATGAGCTCAATGAGCGCGGAGAGAATTACCAAAAACTACAGGGAAACTAAGAGGAACTTATTGCAAATTATATCAGCATGAAAAAGGACATAGAAACTATCAATAAGAGATGAAAGAGGAAATGAAGAATACAATGTCTGAATTGAAGAACACAGTACAAGGAATTAAAAGCAGGCTAGATGAAGCAGAGGATCGAATCAGCCAGCTAGAGGATAAGGTAGAAGAAAGCTCCCAGAAAGAGCAAGAAAATGAAAAAAGACTGAAAAAGAGTGAAGAGGCATTGAGGGAAATGCAGGAAAAACTGAAACATAATAATATCAGCCTAATAGGGATACCAGAAGGATAAGAAGAGGAGGAAGGGATAGAAAACCTGTTTCAAAAAGTAATGATGGAAAACTTCCCTAATTGGAGGAGAGAAAAAGTCACGCAAGTCCAGAAAGCACAGAGGGTCCAATTCAAGAGGAACCCAATGAGGCCCACTCCAAGACACATCATCATTAAAATGGTAAATAAGCAAAGGCAAACAGAGAATCCTAAAGACAGCAAAGGAAAAACAGGTAGTAACATATAAGGGAGTCCCAGTAAGGCTAGCAGCTGACTTCTCAACAGAAACACTACAAGCCAGAAGGGAATGGCAAGAAGTATCCCAAGTCAGGAAAAACGAAGGCCTGCAACCAAGACTGCTCTATCCTGCAAGGCTCTCAGTTAAAATGGAAGGCAAAATAAGGACTTTGCCAGACAAAAAACGGCTAAAAGAATACACCTCCACCAAACCAGCATAGCAAGATATGCTAAAGGGACTGCTTTAAGAAGATAAAGAAAAAGAGTCTATGAACACCCAGTTCCTTTCACAGTCACCAGTACTTGATATTACCAATGTTTTTAATATTCAATCTGATTGAGACAATTATGTGTTATTTTAATTGTTACTTTATTATTTGTTGAAACTAAACCTATTTTTATATATTTCTTGCCTACTTTTATTATTTTTAAAAAGCTTTAAATGACTTTTTGGTATTCTTTATTTATTTTTTTAATTAAATATTTGTAGAATTTTTTTTGCCTAAAAAACCCCCTAAAAACTCTTAACCCTTTTTTTGATGTGTTCCAAATACTTTCCTATTTTATTACTTGTCCTTTAACTTTTTCACATGTATATTACTGCACAGTCTTAAATGTTTAATACAGTCATATTGTTAATATTTTACTTTATAGCTTCTGGGTTTGAATAGTTACTTTAGGGTAAGAAAAATATTGTGTATTTTCTCTGAAAACTCCTTAGCCTTTACACATTGATTTTTAACTCAATTGAATATTTTTTGTATAATGTGCAAAATAGGGCTCTATGTTTTATTCAAGCAATAGTGGTATATGCACCTTATTTGTTGAATAAGCCTTATTCTACGCATTGATTTGAAATATCAGTTTAATCATATATTACACTGTTAGACAGATACATACATTCATTTCTACAATGCTCATTTTATTTCATTGATCTACTTGATTATTTCTGTGCTGGTGTCATGTTGTTCTAATTGCTGAGACTTTATAATGCCTTTAAATTTTTTAATATTTTATAATGGATCTTGACATTAAAAAGATAAATAAATAAAATCAATCTGCATTAAAAAAAAAGAAAGAAAGAAGGAAGGAACTCCTACCTTTTGCGACAACAGGGATGGAACTAGAGAATTTTATGCTAAGTGAAATAAGCCAGTCGGTGAAAGACAAACACCATATGATCTCACCTATAACTGGAACCTATTCAACAAAATAAACTAATGAACAAAATAAACCACAGGCATGGAAACATGGAGCAGACTGAAAGGGACCAGAGGGGACGGGGAAGGAGGACAATGGTGGAAAGCAGAAGGGACTAAACAAAGAACATGTATGAATGACCCGTGGACATGGACAACAGAGTGGGAATTGACTGTGGGAGAGGGGGGTGGGGTGGGATGGGTGGAGGAAGGCAAAGGGGGAAAAATTGAGACAACTGTAGTAGAATAAACATGACTTAAAAATAAAAATTAAAAAAACATTTTACTGAGTTTTAAT
The DNA here is from genome assembly GCF_021234165.1 of Pteronotus mesoamericanus. Lineage (NCBI taxonomy): Eukaryota > Metazoa > Chordata > Mammalia > Chiroptera > Mormoopidae > Pteronotus > Pteronotus mesoamericanus. Next base: position 8,403,899 of record NW_026555325.1, read on the forward strand.
TTCTAATATACAGTAAATACTTATAGGTTAAACCCTGATTAGCTAAAGTTTTTAGGTGTCCCAATAATTTTTAAGAGTGTGAAGGACAGCCCTGGTCAGGTGGCTCAGTTAGTTGGAGCATTGTTCTGATAGGTCAAAGCTGTGAGTTCAATCCCCCATCAGGGGACATACAAAAATCAACCAATCCCCTTTCTCTAAATTTATAAATAAAAAAAAAAAAAGAAGAGTTTTGGGATCAAATACTTTGAGAACCATAGTCTGGAGAGTGCTATCTCTCAATGTCTTATACACTTGGTTTTTTCTGTCCCTCCAGCAGTATGTCTTTTGTGCCCATTATTTTTTTTTAAATTTTATTTTAATTTATTTTTTCAAATACATTTGTCTCTGCCTCCCCCACACCACTTTCCCTTGCCCCCTCCCTCATTCCCTCCCTCAGCTCTTCCCCTTTGGTTTTGTCCATGAGTCCTTGCTATATGTTCCTTGACTTTCCTTTTGTGCCCATTATAATAAAGAGAACATTTACATAAAGGTTGGTGCTAGTACAACGTTATAATATTTGTATAATGTTTGGAAATAAAATAGTTAAAAAAAGGCACTGCCAATTAGATCTATTTTTTACAGGTCTTTCACTATAAGTCATTTCTATTAACCGTGCCTTGCTATAGATGTTTATAACAAAACATTAAAGACTGGGTAGAAAGAAGAAAACGAATTACTCTGCAGAGAACCCAGCAACTCTGCTAAAATACTGTCAGTTATTTATCTACTGTCAGCAGAGGTTGCACACTATAATCCTTGACAAGCTCAGATTCAGAAAGAATGAAGAGAGGGGGCAAGCATTGCATTTAAGGGCCTGTTCTCATGCACAGACATTTTAACACAGATTTAAAGCCAGAATGTATCTTCCAGAAAATGTCACTTTTGATTTTGATACATATCCTAGCAAGAAGGCTCTACATTTGGTTGACTTAGTACAAGATATGTTAGAGGGTAACACTATATTTTAGACCATTCATGATCCCAGCGTGGAACTAACACAATGAGGTCAGCATCACTTCATTTTTAGAGTTGGCTACTGCAACTGCATGATTTCATGGGCATA